>NC_092872.1:12332478-12369978 GCF_028372415.1 Notamacropus eugenii | reverse complement strand
TGAAGATGAGCTCAAATCCCTTCCACCCAATATTAGACAGATATATGACCAGGCCAGATATGACATAATAAATGGGATCTTGAGGAACTTTTGAGCAAAAGAACCAAACAGAGCCAGTGAAATGGAGAAGCTTTGGTGAATATGAAAGCTGTACCTTTACCCCTCTCCTTGTCTGCTTTGATTGGAAATAAAGAAAAGTTGCAATCAAAACTCCTCAGGGTTGTCAATTTTTACTTGACAATCTGTGTTTAGTCACAGAGATGTGACTAACCCTAGCACAGATCTGGAACTAATTTCTTTTTTTAAAAAATCAATGAACAAGCAATTTTTTTCTCTTCTTTCTACCTTTCCCTACCTTTATTAGAGAAAGAAGAAGGAATCCCTTTGCAACAAATATGAAAATAGTCAAACAAAATGAATTTCCACATAGGCCAAATCAGAAATGTGTCTCATACTACATCTTGAATCTATCATCTCCAGGGATAAGAAAGTTAGGAGGAAGGGAGGAATAAAGAGAATGAATTCAGTTTTGAATGTGCTGCTTTTAAGATATCTGTCCAGCTTGAGATGCCCAGTTGGATGCATTCAAAGTTCTTTGCCTTTGCAATGTTTTTTTATTCTATGAGTTGTACTCCTGGTTCTGCTTCCTTCACTCTGCATTGCAGAAGATGGCAGATGTTTTGGATTCAGTTTTTCAAGGGGGATGACAAGTATAAGGATGCAGAGATGATAAGATCTCTTGTACAAGGGATTACAGTGTCCCCAAGGCCAAATTCAATATGGTCGGTTAGGGGAGGACGCTGAAACACCAGAAATGTCAGGGGTATCCAGAGAGCATGAAGGCCCACGTGGCTGGACCTCTTCATAGGCAGAATAGATGGCTGCCTAAATCGTAAGTTGTGAGGAGGGAACGTTGCCAGTCTTCTTGGGCCAAAATATCTCTCTGTGACCTGCCCTCAATGCCTGAAATTCCCACCACTAAAGACAGGCTTCCGGGTCGTCTTTATTTCGCATAAAATGCATATATGTTAGACATTAGGTCAGTTGCACCCAATGAACATGAGTAGATTATTTTCTAATGCTCAACAGGCCCTGAAGAGCCTGACCCAGGATAAATATGTTGGAGGGAGGTAATGGAGAACACCAGCCTTGGGGCATTTAAGGCTAAGAGAAGCCACAGGCCTGCCTAAATCTTAGGGCCTGGAGATGGCTAGAGAGAGAGGTAAGAGTGTGTGTGTGTGTGTGTGTATGTGTGTGTGTGTATGTGTGCATGTGTGTGTGCGTGTATGTGTGCATGTGTGTGTGTGTGCATGTGATCACATTGATAAGACAGACCCTCATGGCCCTGCCTGCTACTTTCTCTGATTCCCACTCTCACAGGTCAAGTTGCTTTGCATCTTGTGCCTGCGCTCTGCCATCCACTAGTCCAAATGCCATCCCCCTTCCACCTCCCTGTCTCCCCAGAGAACAAATGAAGAGCAGACCAGTGGTACCTCAGAGAGGGACTGGCAAGGAGATCTCCTTTAAAGCTTTCTCCCTAGGTATGGTAGAAGAGGGATGTCAATCAATCAACAAACATTTACCATCTGCTCCATGTCAGGCATGGTGCTAAGTGTGGGGGAGCTTACAGTCTAATGGCAGAGACAGCATGCAAACAAATGTATACAAAGCAAGTTATATACATGATGTAAAGGAAATCATTAACAGAGGAAGGCACTGCAATTAAGGGGATAGGGAAGGCTCCCAGTAAAAGATGAGATTTTAGCTTGAAAAGCTTAAAGCAAGTCAGGGATGTCAGTAGGTGGAACAAAGGAGGTGGAAGCATTTCACTGATGCGGGACAGTCAGAGAAAACATGCCCTGGGCCAAAGTCCAATCTCTCCTTCAGACGAAATGGCCTTACACCGTGGTGGGAAGGATGTAAGTTGGACTCATTCAGCTTGGTTCCAGAGAACAGAAGCAAGAACAAAGAGGGAAGAGACAGAAGGCTTAGAGAAGCAGATTACAGCAAGAAGAAAGGACATGCGATGAGCAGATGACAGGGGGTTGACCCTCCATGGAGGTCTTCAAGCGGAGGATCACTTCTCAAGGACATTGTAGAGGGATTCCTGTTCAGGGATGAATGGATTGGACAGGGTGGTCTCTGAGTTCCCTCCTAACTCAGATCCTATGGTTCAGTCAAGACCAGAGTTAGAGCTGGAACATTTGGCTATCCTTTCATCTTCAGAGGCTGAATGATAAGGCTTCAAATCAAAATTTTGTCTGGGGATGGACCTCAGCAAAACATTCTTGGATTTGCTTGACTTAATTTCCTTCAGGCACATGTGTATTTTTATTTCAGATCCACCTTCTGGTCCCTCCTAAAGTAGGTGCAGTTGGACACTCTCTTTGGCCAATGACAGCATTATTCTCTGATGGGTTATGTATATAAGCAGTGGTCAGATTCTAGGCACTAGGACCATTCTTGCTTTCGGCTACCTGTCATCTAGTCTCTTCTAAATTGAGGAAGAAACCAAGCCCAGAAAGTTAAATGATTTGATCAAGGTCACACAGAAAGCTGAATAGGAAGCTTTGAACCCAGGTGCTCTGACTTCGGACCAATGCACCATACTGGAGAGAGGGTGCAAATAAGGGATGATTTCACAGGTCATCCTTGAAAGGGGGATGATCCCTGGTCATGCTAATTAACTCCTTCTAATAATTAATCATGACTCCATGTCTATGTGTGGGCTTTAACCAGAGGGAGAAGCTATCCAAAGCATGAGTTGAGATAAGTCCTTCAGTCATCTCTAGATCTGTAGTACTTCCCCATTTCAGAGCCCATTTCTCTTACCCCTGTTCTGGAGCACAGACCATCTTTCTTAGCTTTGGGGTTATATGTTTGCCAATGCCTTGATTTCGTGAGTGGGTTCTTTGGCAAGTTGCAGGTATCTGTGTCCTAATGTAATGTCCCAATCTAGGTAGATGTGGCCACCTCTTCCTTCTTTGTCGACCCTTGTTCCCTTCCATAGCATGAGAAGGGAGAGGCTAACAGAGCATACTAAGCAGAGAGGCTCTTAGGTTCCTCTCACCCTTGAGACCACAGCATTGTTTCTTCTAACAAAAACATAGGAGAAAGTCCTTGAGAGAAAGTTGGGGGTGGCGTGGGAGAATGAGAAAATATGAATGAAAACTAGCCTAGTAGGACCTTTGTTTTGTCCCTGCCTCACTTCCTTCTGTCTGTCTCCTTCTTTTGCTAACCTTAGCTGATGTTGCTTCTTGGTTTGTATGTGCATCCTGAACGCTGTCATTGTTTGGCAAGGATCTTGCCTGCTCGCCTGTTTTTGTAGACCCCATAAAATGTCCTGGGGACTGACCCCAGCCCAGCTGGTCCCTCCTGTTCTCTATCCAAAAAGTTCAGAAAAGAATGAAGAAGTGAACTTTCATAGCTAGATTTACCAGGTGTGAGTGTGAGAGCACTTCCAAGCACATGCCCCTGCTGCCCAAGCACAGCAGTGGGATCTGCCCTCCTTCAAACTTAGTCCAGGCAGACAGACTGGAACCAGGGACAGGACCAGGTGCTAGAAACCCAGCCTCATTAACCATTCAGAAGTTTCACAAAGGTCTTGTGTTTTTATCCTAGGATTATAGGTGTTTAGCTAAAAGGGACCTTGGAGGTCATCTAGTCCAATCCTTTTATGTCATAGATAATGAGGGGAAGGAACTCACACAAAGGTCACACAGATAGTAGGTGATAAAATTGGCTTCTAAGCTCAGGTCCACTGACTCCAAGTTAAACAATCTTTCCTATCGAGCACAGTCCCTTTCAGCATCTTCCAGGCCTATTCCTTCTTGATCTGAGTGAGGCCATACTTTTATTTTAATTAGTGAATTTATTTTTAATATACAACATTTAGTTCCACAGGCTTTTGAATTCCAAATTTTCTTCCCCTTCCTCCACAAGATGGCATGCAATACAACATAGCCTTTACATATACATCCACATTAAACATATTTTCACATTAATCATGTCACAAAGAAGAATTATAACCAATGAAATGAACTACGAGAAAGAAGAAACAAGCAAAAACGAGAGGACATAGTCTGCTTTGATCTGCATCCCAACTCCAGAGTTCTTTCTGTGGATGTGGATAGCATTTTCCATCATGAGTCTTCGGGAGTTGTTTTAGAACCTCGCATTGCTGAGAAGAGCCAAAAAGAGGCCATAATTTTGAAGAAGGTATCCAATGTCTCATTATCTGCCATGTTTTTTCTGATGCCTTGATTCATCTCAACTCTCTTTTTCCTTTGCTAACCTTGACAGATTATGCTTCTTGGCTTGGTTGTGGATGCTGAATAGCTTCAACTCAGCGTGCTGCTGCCATGGTTCTGCAAAGACATGGTCCCCAGCTGACCTGTCCTTGGAGGCCCTATAAAACCAGCTCCTGCTTATTCCTTGCTCCAGAGATTTATGCAGGGAGAAGAGGATTTACAAGATGTGAACCAAAGGACAGAAGTAACAGTATTAAGAGCAGTCAATGTTGAGGCGATATGGGAAGGTGTGAAGTCTAATACACTCTTGGTAAAGTGATGACCTGGTCCAATCATTTTGGAAAACAATATGAAGTCATGCTAGAAAAATGATCATACCTTTTGACCCATTGATACTATACTTGTACATATACCCAAAGAAGGCCAGATCCAAAGTTCCATACATAATAGAATATTCATAGCAACATCTTTTTTTTTTTGAGGTAACATAAAAAATAAAAAAAAAAAACAAAGTAGCTGTTCCTCAAATGGGCAATAACTAAACAAATTTTGCACCATGGCAAATATGAGGAATCTGGAGACCTTAGAAGACTTGTTTGAATTGATTCAGAGCAGGAGCAAGAGAACAGAACACTGTGAATATAAAGAAAAGCAGCAAGTAAAGGTGCAGAATTCAGATGAAAGCAATGACTTTGTTTTTTACTTCCCTCCAGCATCATGTCACAGTCTGGTCTTTCCTAGGTTTCTGTGCTTTGAGCAAATGGAAATATTTCCAATATTAATATTCAGCACATTTATAGATATTGCTACTTCATGAGCTTAAGAAAACAACAATGTATTATGTGGAATTTGGTTTATGTCCCAAGTTGTTGTGTGTTAAAGTAGAACTTTAGAGCTGGAAAGGATCTTGGGAGTGAGACGTCCTCTGGTTCAACTTCCCATCTGTGATAATCCCCCGCCCAAAAATTTCGAACTTATGGGACTCTCTGAGAACCATAATGCGCATTTATTGGAGGTTACCTCATCTATGGACCTTCTCTCTCTTCCCATGATTTTCTAGAAATTTTCATACTTTGGTCTATTTAGCCAGCCAGTACCACAGTATCTATGATGTCAACACTGGGAAACCAACCAGCTGCCCCTGAGCAAGAACTTGCCATATTCACACAAAGAGAACTCAGTGATGTTCGGCTGTGTCTGTGTGTGCCCTGGTGTGGAGGAGGAGAAGGACCCAGTTGTCCTACACGTCAGGGCGAAAGAAATAATTAAACATAAATGTCAATTAAAATGTTAATTAAATATAAATGCTTCCTTCCTTCCTTCCTTCCTTCCTCCTTCTCCCTTCCCCTTACAGGGTTGTTGTGGAGATCAAATGAGAAAGTATTCATAAAGAGCTTAACACAGTGCCTGGCACATGACAGGTGTTTAATAAATCCTTATTGCTTTCCCTCAGGTGATCAATTTAAAATGCAGTAAGTGACACATTTTTGGAATTGGCCAATGTGAAATTTGTTTTGCTGGAGAGTGCATCTATGTATTGGGAGCTTTATTTTTTTTATCTGTTTTTGAAAAATTGTTCAATGGGGATGTGTGGGAAGGACAGATGAAAATTAAAAAATACTGACAACCATATTGTAATGCCTACTTCATGCGGCTGATGTGAAGAAAGTTCTTTGTAAATTCTAGTGCTAAATAAACATGAGGAGAAAGAAGGAGGAGGAGGGGAGGAGAAGGAGGTGGAGGAGGAAGAGGAGAGAAGGCAGAGAGAGGAGGAAGAGAAGAAGAAGAAGGAGAAGGAGGAGAGGGAGGAAGAGAAAAGCAAGGAAAAGAAGGAAGGAAGGAAGGAAGGAAGGAAGGAAGGAAGGAAGGAAGGAAGGAAGGAAGGAAGGAAGGAAGAATGCATTTCTGACCTCAGAATCGGCTTCCCAGCAAGCATAAGCGTTCAGTTTAGAGACAAAAGAAGATAATTTGGAGAACAAAAAAAACTCCAAAAGATTTATGAAGAAAAATGGTGATCTTAAAAGGCTCTTTCAGACTGAGGCGATGGCTATGGGAGATGCCATCACAGCTGAAATAGAATATAGGAGATTAACATCTTTGATGAGAGATTAAAAAATAAACTATTGTGATATTGAAATATCAAAGGACAAATCCTCCATTTCCCCCTCCCCTCTAAAAGTCCATACTAATTGTGGGAGGCAGGTGGTATAGTCCAAATAGCCCTGGATACCCAGTCCAAGAGCCCAGACTGGGTGGGAGTCCTGGTTCCATAGCTCACTGGCTATGTGACTTAATCCCTCTGAACTTCAGTTTCTGTATCTATACATGAGGGGAGAAAATGGATTAGGAGAATCCTTGATCAATAAATTTGAGATTAGAGGATGTGAGCCTGTGTACGGTGGTATCTGAGGGACACTTACCCGTGGACTGTAGGCATCCCATTGGTGGCTTTCTGAGAAGTGACAGAGACCCATGACTTCAGATTCAGATATTAGAACTCGCTTTAAGATGATTAACTGTCTGGGACTCAAGAGGAAAAACCCTTATCTTTATGCCCATGAATATAGTAAGCGTTTAATAAATGCTTGTGGATTGACTGAATAGGAAGAATTAGAGAAGTATGAAAAGACATATGACTTGATAAGGAGTGAAGTAAGCAGAATCAGTCAAATGATGCCCCATGACTTATAACAATGTAACAACTGCCAATGCTGTGCAATTGTAATGACCTTGCCTGACCCAGAGAACAGGGGACAAAATGTATCCCCCTCCTGCCTTTGCAGTGGTTGGGAGGACTTTGGGTACATGTAATGACTGACTTGGTTGATACTAGGGGTTGGTGTGCTAAAATGCTTTTTTCTTTCTTTTTAAATGTTTGTTACAAAGGATAGCTTATTGGAGAGGGAGAGGGATACATTTGGAAATGGGGACAGAAACAAACAAGACAACAAATACAATATTTTAAAAAAAACTTGTGAGAATTCTGGCCAATGGAAACTGGTTCAATTTCTTCTTTCTCAACTATGATTAGCAGATATGATCCAGGATTATGATCAATATCACATTTGACATTAACACCGACATTGTTTCTGAACTGCTTTCAATATACCTTCTCACTTGATCCAGTCCTTAGATTCTTATAAAGCTCAGCTCAGGTGCTGCCTTCTACAGCAGAGAGAGCTTTTCTGGTCTACCGAGGGTTAGTTGCATCTCCTGACATCACCCTGCATTATTTTGTCTTTACTCACATGAGCACGTATTGTATCTTCTCAACAAAATGTCAGCTCCTGTTTTGTTTAGGCTTTTGTATCCCAAGCGTCTGGCACCAGTGCCCGTGCTTATTCAATGTCTGTCACACTGGATTCAATGAAAAGAGAAGTGCATGTATTATTTAGTATTCCTGTTTGATAGATGAGGAAACAGCCTGAGAAGGATTACATAATTACTATAATTCTACTAACTAGCATTTATATAGTGCCTGCTGTGTGCCAGTCACTGTGACAAATGCTTTAAAAAGAGGATTTCATTAATCCTCACCTCAACCCTGAAAGGTAGGTGCTATAATAATCTCTATTTGAGGAAACTGAGGAAGACAGATTAAGTGACTTGTCCAGGATCACACAGCTAGTCAATGTCTAAGAGGTGGTGGTGGTGAGAATTTGAACTTAGGTCTCCCTGAGTCCAGACCTGGAAGATAGCATTGCATCACCTAGCTGCCCAAGGTCACATAGGTTGTCAGTGGCAGAGGGAACTGAGTGAAGGCACCTTGATCTCTCATCTGGAAATCTTCCCAGTTTCTTTCTTTTCTTCTTATCCTTCCAGCCCCATCCTCCCCATGTCCTCTCCCCCTTCCCTACCTCTTTCCCTACTCACACCTAATTATTAGGCCAATTCACCCTCCTCTAGGGCAACTCTGGCCCAACTATTCACCAGGACATTGACCAATGGGGGCTCTTGTGAAGGTAAGGAGAAGCCACTGATTTCAGGATGGTCCTGACCCAGCTAGTCTGTCACTATTGGTCTTCTTCCCTTTCAACTTTATCATCCATATTGCTCACTGATCTGCTTATTAGGATGATATTTCAAATAAAGCTACTGAACTATACCTACCCTGTGCTGCTGCCAGAACAATGGTTAATTTACTCCTTTCTCTGTAGAAGGAATCCATTTAGGACAACTCATTTGTTTTATTATTGCCTAGATGTAGTCGTTCTTGTTCAAGCATTTCTCTGCTTTTCTAAATTTGTTTACTCGTTCTTTTTATAATTCTTTTCAAGATGAAAGTTAGGCAATTAGAAATGTATCATGAATTAAGATCTTTACTGTATAGAGATCATGAGTAAGAGGGAAAGCAAGTAGATAGTTGACTATACACAGTTGAACTGTGTTGCTTCATTTCTAGCTCGGAGCTCTTTGGATAGCCTGGGAATGATGGTATTTATGAATTCTATTAATGATCTGTATTTTTAACCTTTCTATCTTTACGGACATAAGAAGCAACATAGAACCAGTGTCTTTGTCATAGGCTAACCACCTCATGAGCTAATACTCTTATGAGTTAATTTTGTTATCTCCAAGTAGACAAGTCACTCTGCACAAATAACCTTTTGTTTTTCTCCCCTCTCTACTAAAGAGGTTGGGAGGGGGTGTAGAGGTGAAGACTTCCAAGGAAGATCATGCTGTGAGTTAGCCCCATTTAGTGGTGCTGGAGAGAATCCGTTTCACCCAAGGGAGTGGGAGAAAGTCCTTCTCAGCCACCTCTTGGGTTATAACTAGTTATAATGAATAATTTATTGATATTATATTCTTTTGACTAGCATGTGATTCAATATTTAAAAAATCTGTATATGTTAGTGATATTGGTGTCTAGTTCTTTTTTTTCTATTATATTCCTCTCTGGTTTGGAAAGCAGGATCATATTTATCTAAAACAAAGAGTTTGGTATTTTTAAAAAAATTCTTGTTTTTTACATGTTAGATAAATTCATTTGCACATTTATTTGGATCTGGAAGGTTTTTTTTTTTTTTAAATCATGCGAATTCTTTTATGATTTACTTAATTTTACTTCCTGAGATTAAATTATCGTTAGTTTATCTCTTTCCTATTTTGTTCTTTTGGGGAGTTTATTTTTTTAGGGTCATGTATTTCCTTTAAAAGTTTAGTTTTATTGCCTTAAAATCAGCTACAGTAAATTTCTTATCATTTTATCTATTTCCCTTAGAGCCAGCTAAGTGGTACAGTGGATTGAGAACTCAGTTTGGAGTCAAGAAGACCCGAATTCAAGTGTGATCTCAGACAGACTGCTTACTGCCTGTGTGACCCTGGCCAAGTCACTTAACCTCTGCTATCTCAATTTCCTCAACTGTAAAATGGGGATAAGAAGGGGAAGTCCGGCTGTTCGGGGAGGGATCAGTGCCCAGCGGCCCCTCGGCCAGGTGCGATCGAGCTTCTACAGCCCGGGCGATCTGTGGCTCCAGCTCCGGCTCCAGCGCGGACTCGGATCTGCGGCTGGGCTGGAGGAGGAGTAGGGGATGGCGTTGGCAGAGGTGGCCGTGGACAGCGAAGAGGCGGCGGCAGAGGGGGACGAGCGCGCCGGGGCTGCCAACACTACCGGCACAGGTAAACTTTACATCTGCCACTTATGCCAAGATGACAAAGGTCGTCCTCTGGATCGGTTTAAAGTGAAAGTGTATTGTGTGCAGTGTGGGGCAAGTTCGGAGCGCTCAACACACTTGTGAAGAACGTAGCGCTGGGTCTGGAGGGTATTATTGCGACATATGCCAAACACTAGAAGCAGTGCCATGGGGAGAAGTGTGGAGTTTGTAGGATTGGTCCGAAGGAAGAACGTTTTCACTGTTTGGAATGTAACCTCTGCTTATCCTTGAGTCTCCAAGGTCATCACAAGTGCATTGAGAAGGTCTCCAGGCAGAATTGTCCCATATGTTTAGAGGACATTCATACGTCCCCTGTAGTTGTCCATGTCTTGCCCTGTGGCCATCTTCTACACAGAGCATGTTATGAAGAAATGTTAAAAGGAGGCTCCAGGTGTCCATTAGGTATGCGCTCTGCTCTAGATCTGACTCCTTACTGGCGCCCGTTGGATGATGAAGTAGCACGAACTCCAATGGCAAGAGAATATCAGAATATGACTGTGGAAATTCCCTGCAGCGATCGCAGTGCCCGCTCCACGGTCCAGTTCTACGTATTAGGAATGAAGTGTAAGAGCTGTGAGTCCTGTAATACTGCCCAAGTTGGAAGGTGCGGAATTCTTCTGGAGCACCAGTGAGCAGCCTCTCTAGACCGCATAGAAAGGGCTGCTCCTCAAGACTCACCATTGTTTCTGAAATAAGAGACATTCCTTTGTGTCCTGTCGCCATGCTATCACAAACATTAGTGTGAGGTTTGTGGTCATGTCACAACATAACCTGTCACTCTGGGAACTTGGTGATCAGGCTGTCAATATTGTTGTCCTCCTTTTTATTATTGTGCAAAAACTGAAGCTCTTCCACTGAGTGGGAATTCCTTCAAGGTTACTTAGGACCCAGATGACATTCTGCTTTGACATTCATGTTCATTAGAATGTATAATTTCATTGCATTTCCTCTTAAGCAAAGCTATGCATTCAGAATCTATAAATAGTTCTTAATAGAACTGTGCTTAACATTAAAATTATCTTAAGGGCTGTATTGTAAGACTAGGGTTTATCTTTTTGTCTAAATAAACTTTAGGATTTTATAAAGCAGCCCCTTTTGAATGCTATAAATGCGTGTTTTAGTGTAACATCAGATAAAAAACTCTTGGCATTTCAGAAAAAAAGAATAATAGTACCCACCTCCCAAGGCTGTTGTGAAGATCAAATGAAATAATTTTTATAAAATGCTTAGCATGGTACCTGCTATATACTAGGCATTCAATAAATTCTTGTTTCCTTCCTTCCTTTTACATTAAACTTAATTTTATCTTAAAAAACTTTTCTTTTATTTTAAAAATCACAGTAGCTATTGCTTTATGAGTTTTATTGGTCATTTAAAAATAAACAGCACTTAAAAAAGAGATTGGGACTTTTGTTTCCCCCCCCTCCCCCCACAGACACACAGTCTGGGTCTGGTCGGAAGACGGTTGATTTTCAGGGAAATGCAAAGGATGTTTGTCTCTTCTGAGGAGGAAGACAAACCACAGGGTGGCACCATAAGCCTTGACTGTGTAAAACCTGATGGCAGAGAGATGTCTTACCAGAACGTCAGATTGTAGCTGGGAGGGAAGCTGCAGGAGAGATTATGAATTTCTCTGAATGATTGATGGGAATCTAGTGTCTCTTTACGGGTACCTGGGAGTTCTTTGAATCTTCTGCATTTTTTTGTGGAGTGAAATAAAAGCAATCTTCATGTGTTACCTTCAGTATTCATACAGCAGCTGAGGACTGAACATTCACATTTATGAAAATTAGTTGCAAACATATTTGCAGATTTTCCAGAATAAACTCTGGGTAATGATGGAGTATATGAACCAAAGAAAATAATAATCATTTCAGTCAGTCCCTGAGATCGATCCAGTATGTCTGACTGAGGATTTGGGGGTTCCCGGGATCTAAGGTATGTTAAGTTTTATTGATACCTCTTGTTTTTACAGTGTTGTTGTCTGGATATATGTCTCTCTCTCTCTCTCTCTCTCTCTCTGTCTCTCTGTCTCTCTCTCTCTCTGTCTCTCTCTCTGTCTCTCTCTCTCTCTGTCTCTCTCTCTCTCTCTCTCTCTCTCTCTCTCTCTCTCTTTCTCCCTCTCCCTCTCTCCCAGCACATTCTCCTTTGAGACAAAGTAAAGTAGCTAAGTAAAACTACCTGATATGGAGAAACTTCAGAAGCCTTTCCAGTGAGATCGGGGTAAAGCAAGTATATCCATCATCACCATTATTGTTTTATATAGCTCCCTAAAAGTTAGCTATTCAGTAAGGCAACAATAAGAAACTGAAAAAATATATGTTGAGAAAAAGAAACATTTTCACTATTTGTATATACTTCGATGGTTTACTTAGAGAATTGATTAAAATTAATTGAACCAATGGATAAGCTACAAAATATAAAATCACAAAACCCCCAAAGTTATTAGCCTTTCAGTATGTTACCAAAACACCCAGCAGGAAGAAATAGAAATTACATTGAAAATAACTGCACATATATAAAATATCGGGAGATTCACCTATCAAGCCACACTCAAGATTTAAATTGTAATTTTTGTTATTCCTTAGAGTAACAGGAGAGGATGAGATCTTAGCTTCAAGTGAAGGACTTTGACCTGGTCAAGAGAAAGGCTACTTCTTCATCTGAGACCAGATAGAGATAGAGTCAGTGGATTAAGATGTCTGAAAGATGTAAAATGAGGAAGGGGAGAAGGGCCTTGGAAAATGGTTTCCATTTTTTCCAGTGAAGTATGAGGCAAGGATCTCTGCAGAGAAACCATAGGAGGACAGGAAGAAACAGAAAAGAATAAGGGAAATCTGGATCCACATCCTGCCTGATCCTTAGTAGATACATATGTGATATGATTAAATTATGTAACCCATCTGAAACTCAGTTTTCTCCTTTGTAAAATGCACATAAGAATGTAGGTATGATACCAGATGTCACTGTAGAGAACAAGGGGAACTATACTTTTCCCTCTCAACCAAATCAGGGATGGAGCTGAAACTCTCATAGATTACTGAGACCCATAGACAACTGGGTCTTCTTGTAGGAGAGACTTTCCCTTGTAATCTCTCCAGTTCTCCTTATGCTTTTTGGTTAAAAAGAGCAGATTTAAAACTTTGGGATCTACACCCTCAGCAGCATCATGACTCCAATCATCTCATTCTTTCAAATGAAATATAAGTGAGGGTCTAATTAAAGTTTATTTCTTTCCTTAGGTTTTTAAAATTTTAGGCCTAAATACTAAAACTTAAATATATAATGCAAAAAAATATTATAAACTTAAATTTTAAAAAATATAAAATTAAAAAACCATGTCAAGTGCACAGAAGAACATGAGAGGATTCAAAATATTATTATATTATTCAATATATTCAAAGTTCAAAGTTCTTTTTCTCTTTAAATTGTTCTTATATAGATTGTTTTCCTGGTTTGGGTCATTTCACAATGCATTACTTCATGTACTTCTTCTTAGGTTTCTCTGAAATGATTCTTTCTATTATTCCTTATGGTCCCATAGTTTTCCATCACATTCATATACCACATGGTTGTAACGGAATACTGTAGTGTATGTGCTATGGTACATGCATATCATATGATACAGTATATATGTTTTGTGTACTATGGTATATGAGTAGAAGCAGTTCCTTTCTGCTCATATGCCATAATGTGTCCAGCCTTTCCCCAACTCATTTGTTTCTAGTTCTTAGCTACAACAAAAAGATTTATTTAAATACTTTGGTATATTTGGCCCCTTTCTCTCTTTCTTTAATCTCCTTGGGGAATAGGCCTACAAGTGGCATCACTGGGTCAAAGAATTATTGTTCAGTCGTTTTTCAGTCATGTCCAGCACTTTGTGACCCCATCTGGGGTTTTCTTGGCAAGGATACTAGTTTGCTATTTCCTTCTTCAGTTCATTTTACTGATGAGGAACTGTGTGGGATGGTGAGACCCCTACTGAAATGGACTACTTGGAGTCATCTCAAGATAAAAAACAGAAAGTTCTCTTTTCAGTTCTGGTGAGAAGTGGGCATCACCTTCACTAGTCAGTCTAGAGAAGGGAGGCACAGTACAGAAGCAGAACATGGTTATACAGCTAAAAACCACAAACCCACCCCTCTTACCAATTTAGTCAAGAGCCTGAGCAAGCACTTTATTTTCAGAAATTTGCCCCAGACACAAAGAATTGAGGAAGAACCTGAATAAACATCTCCCCTATTTGGCAAAAGGTAGGAAATGGGTTAAACAAATCTGGGGAGAGGGGCGACAGGTGGTTTCACAACTTCAAGTTTCCCCATATCATATGATTTCTGAGAAATTGAAACTCACGTCTAGAGTCTGATCTACTTCAGATTTAAGTTCTTGAGAAGTTTTCACTAGCCATCACTGAGGCAAAGGTGGTTAAGTAACACAGCTAGTAAGTGCCTGAGGCCACATTTGTACTAAAAAAGATGAGTCTTCCTACTTCCAGGACGAGTACTTTATCCATTGTGCCATCTAGCTGCCTGGCTCAGAGGATATATACTGTTTAATGACTTTAGAGGCATAGTTCCAAATTTCTTTCCAGAATGAATGTCTGGAGCATGCTACAACTCTGCCTATAATATACTAATGTGCCCATCTTCCCACAACCACTCCAACATTTGTCACTTTCTATTTTAGACAACTTTGCCAATTTGATAGTTATAAAGTGGAACCTCAGAGTTGTTTTAATGTGCAGTTTTCTAATTATTAGTGACTTGCAATATTTTTTTATATGACCATTGATCATTTGGAAGTCTTACTTTGAAAATTGTCTTTTCCTAACCTTTGACCATATATCTACTGAGATCATCACTTGCTATGGTTACGGCATAGCTTACTGAGAGGAGCAAGTCTTATGCCTGGCCAGCAGGCTGCTCGTCCTCCTGTGGAACTCGCGAGTAAGAGAATGAGGCGGGAGAGCGGGTCAGTGAAGCAACTCCGATTTATTCAAGCAAGCACTCTGAATATATAGTCTTTGCCAGCTAGCCCAGTGAACCATGGTAACACACCTAAACAAACCCGAAACTATAGAAATGAACACAAGCTGGAACTATAGTGACAACAACAAACCAGGGGTGGGGCGGTCCCTTCTAGTGCCATCTTGTTCACCCTTCCCTGCACCGGACTCAGTTTACCTGATGTCCATCAGCGTGGCGTCCCAGATGGTGTGGCGGTCAGTGCCCCTAAAAATCACTTTCATTTCTGAATATATTCCTTCTTCCTCCCCTATCAGTTTAATTATCCCTTGCAATAATGAATAGAAGAGATAGTTTAGCTAAGCCAACAAACACGTTAGTAGATTCCTGCTGTGTATGTAACATTTCACATCTTTTCCATAGTCCCCCACCTCTTCAAAGAAGGGGAGGAGATATGTTTTCCAGTTTTTCTCCAGGACCAATCATGCTCATTATAATTACGTAGTGTTCACTTTCTTTTTCTTCTTCTTTTTGTTCTTTCCATTTACGCTATTGTGGTCATTATGTATATTGTTTTCTTGGTTCTGCTTACTTCACTCTGCATCAATTCATGTAAGTTTTTCATGCTTTTTTGAATACTTCATATTCATTGCTTTTTACAGGTCAACAATATTCCATTATCTTTAGATGTTGTTGTTTGGTTGTTTCAGACTCTTTGTGAACGCATTCGAGGTTTTCTTGGCAAAGATACTGCAGTAGTTTGCCTTTTCCTTCTCCAGATCGTTTTTACAGATGAGGAACTGAGACAAACAAGATTAAGTGACTTTCCCAGGGCCACACAGCTAGTCCATATCTGAGATCATATTTGAACTCAGGAAGATGAATCTTTCTGACTTCAGGCCACTGTGCCACCTACCTGCCTAAGTTTGTTTCACCATTCCCCAGTGGATGGGCATCTACTTGATTTGCTGTTCTTTGATAACCTGATAAGAATATTTTGATGTATATGAGACTTTTCTTTCTAACATTGACATCCTTTGTGGTATATACCCCAGAAGTGGGGTCATTGGGTCAAAGTTCATGGACATCTTAGTCACTTCATTAGCATAATTACAAATTGTGTTTCAGAATGGTTGGCCCAATTCACAATTTCACCAATAGCATATTAGCGTACCTGGCTTTCCACAGTCCCTCTAGCATTGACTATTACTGTCTTATGTCATATTTTTCCAGTTTTCTTGGGGTGAACCATGGGGTTGCTTTTGATTTGCATTTCTATTATATTAATGATATCCAGCAATCTTTTGTATGTCCATTAGTAGTTGTAGTTCTTCTTTTGAGAATTATTTCTTCATATACTTTGATTACTTATGCACTGAGGAATGACTCCTTGTCTTAAAAATTTCTATCAATTCCCTATATATCAGATGACAATTGACCATAAGATCATAGATGTAGGGCTGGAAGGGACCTCAGAAGCCACCTAGTCCAATTTCCTCCTCTGACATATGGGAAAACTGAAGCCCTTGACTATTAAGTGACTTGATTAAGGTTACACAAGTGAGTGTCAGGGACTGGATTTAACCCCAGTTCCCTGAATCTAGAGTCATCATTCTTTCCAATACACTACACTGCTTCCCTAGTGATCTTTCCCCAATTCTCCTCCTTTTTGACTTCTCTGCAGAATTTGACATTGTGACAACCCTCCTCTTAGAGACTCTCTCCTCTCTATTTTCATGACATGCATCTCTCTGGCTTCTTCTCCTGCCTGCCTAACTGCTCCCTCTGAGCTGGATCATCATACATCCTGCCCTGTAGATATGGATGTCCCTCAAGGCTATGTCCTGGGTTCTTCATTATTTCTCTTAAGAGTATTGCCATCTTTCTAGTCACTCTGATTTGAAAGCTTGGATTCTTCCTCTGCCTTCTGCTATGTAACCAGTCAGTTGTCATCTCTTGTCGATCGCATCTCTCATATCTACATCTTTCTCCGAAGTCATGTGTTCTAGCCTGGACTTCTGGAATAACCTCTGAATGAGTTTTTCTGACTCTCCAATCCATCCTCCATCGTCCTTTTAAGTGTCTACAACATGCCAGGCACAATGCTAGGCATTAGGGAGAGCAAGACAAAACCTTAGATAGGCTCTATCCTCAAGGACCTTACATTTCATTCAGGGAGATAATTCATGTGTAAACATGGAAAAGTATACTGAGAGATAAAATGAGAAGGGTCTTCAATCCAGGACAAAGGCTTTGGGTTTACATAGCCTTGTCAATAGAGGTGTTTGAGCAGGGAAAGGACACGTCAGATCTTTATGTTCACAGGTTTTTATCTGGAAGAGAATTTAGAGATAAACTTTCTGATTTTTCGAAGAAAACGTAGGCTTTAGAAAACTAAGGGCTCAAAGGTTAATTGACTTGCCTAAGGTTATAGAAGGGCAGAGTTAGGATTAGAATCCAGATCTTTTGATTTCAAGTCCAATCCCATTGTTTCTATGGTGCAGCAGTGGATTGAATGCTGGGCGTGGAGTCTGGAAGCAAGTGTTTAAATCCAGCTTCAGAGATGTAACTAGATGTGCCACCCTAGACAAGTCACTTAACCTCTGTTTGCTTCAGTTTCCCGAGCTGTAAAATGGGGATAATAACGGCACTTACCTCCCAGGATTGTTGAAGGATGAAATCAGCTAACTTTTGTAAAGTGCCTGACATATAGTAAGTGCTACGCTTATTTCTTCCCTCTCTCCTTCCCTCCTTCCACTTTAGGAAAATTGTTTTGTGTGTGTAGTTAGGATAGATTGGACACAGGAGGAGACAGGAGACAAGAAGATCAGAAGGTTAGAGAGCATTGGAAGGATCACTGCTCTCCCCAAGCCTTTATTTGATGGCTGTCTGCTTGGGACACTGCATTAAAGGTTTGACAGTCCCTGCCCTTTGTCAGTCCACAGTCTAGTCTCTTCTTTGGATTCTTGGACGTCTCATTGCATTTGGTCCCTACTTATACATGGGATCTGTGGGTTCAAATCTTAGAATTCTTTGAAGAAGTGAGTTTGATGGGTGTGGGCTAAGGAAGGAACTCTAGGCAGGAGACAAAATCTAAATGGGGAGCTTAGCCAAAGAGGAACCTAGGTTAAAAGTCAAGCCCAGGAAAATCAGGGCCAGGTTGTGGTCAAGGGGAGTCAAGGTATGTCCAAGTCAGGCTGATCGGGGCTAGGCTGATTGGGGCCTGGAAGATTGGGACCAGGCAGATTGGGACCAGGCTGATTGGGGCCAGGCAGATTGGGGCCAGGCTGATTGGGGCCTGGAAGATTGGGACCAGGCAGATTGGGACCAGGCAGATTGGGGCCTGGAAGATTGGGACCAGGCAGATTGGGGCCAGGCTGATTGGGGCCAGGCTGATTGGGGCCAGGCTGAGGACGGCGGAAGGGGGGGAAGGGCTGAGGACGTGGACGGGGGAAGGGTCTAGGACGAGGGAAGAAGGGTCCAGGACGAGGGAAGGGGCCAGGACGAGGGAAGGGTCTGACGGGCGGACCACCGGGGAAGGGGAAGCGCCTAGTAGGCTCTTCTAAAGGAAGACTTTGTCTGACTGGAAAGATATCTATTGGTTCCCTCTCTAGCTCACGTCGCCCCCTCCTTCGTCTTCCATTGGGAGGACCTCGAGGGCCGCGGGGGCCACGGGGACCACGGCCACCACCTCGACCACCGCGACCGCCGCGGAGATGGACCGGTAATGGATCAGCATCTGACACTTCCTGGGCTTGAGCCTCCTGTGGAAGAAAGAAGTACACAGTCAGTGGCTGTGTCTTCATGAGGGTGGGAGACCTCCCAGGTAGGCAAGTATGCAGGACTATTAGGATGTCTTGGAGACCTTGCTGGAATTCCTGAGGAGTATCAGTGTATGACTGGAGCTAGGCCTACTATCCCGAATGTCCAGGGCTCTCCTTACTCATGGGCAGAACAAGTAAGCTACCTAGACCAAGGAGGTATAATTTCAGGAAGGCTTTCCCCCAAAGAATCCCCCCTTAAAAATTCCTCTGCTCTGAGAGGTCTTGGGATCCTTTCAGGGACACATTCTTCACCCTCCAGCAGGAGCTCAGGTTAGCAAGGCCAATGACCAGGAGAGGAAGCCAAAAGCCCCAAATGAGCAGCTTGGAGACTGATGAAGGCTGCCCACAGACTCTTTTCTGAGAGTAGGGTTGTAATATGCTTTGAAATGCTTGTTGAATGAATGATAGGGTTAGGGGAAGGAGTGAGACTGTGGGACTTGCTGTCAAGGGAGAGGGGTCCTAGGAAGTAGTGAAAATGACCCTGAAAGAGTAGATTGGGGTATGTACTCCAAGTCCTTCAGGCAAAGTCTCAGCGTGGTAGCCCATAGCCAGGAAGGACCTTAGGGACCACCTGAGGCAGAACCAACCTAGGACAGTCAAGAAGAGGGGAGGAGTTTCCAGTTGTCAGGAAGAAGCCCTCTGATCACCTAAGGATGAGGAGAAACCTTGAGTACCTTCAAGTGAACAATGAATTTCACTGACTGTTATATGCCAAGAAGGTCCAACATATAGCTTTCTTTCCTCCCCAGAAAGGGACTTGATCATATGACAATGGATGGGAACTGGCAGAAGAATAAGAGAATAAGTTAGGGGCTGGGTCTTTTGGTTAACTTGCCTGTCTTTTTTTGTCCTAGCCTTGCCTTGAGTGGGAAGGCCTGGCCTTAAGCTCAGGCAGAACAGGTGGACACTTATGAGATAGAATTTCCAAAGGTCCCATCAACTTACAGAATCTCTTCTCTTGTGCTCACCAAGGTCAGATGATTCTCCCCCATCCTGCACCCCTGCTTTTTTTTTTTTCTGTAGTGAAAATTCATTAGAGAGAATCTCAGCGTTGGAAGCTGATTCCTGGAATCTTTGACCCATTGCTTCTATTTCTAGACCCCTGAGGCCAAGGGCAAGGAGCTTGATCTCTTTGGTGCTTGGTAGGACTTGGTAGGGAGTAGTGGTAACATATCCTAGGAAGTTAGAGCTGCACACTCTTCCCTAAGACTCTTTGGTGACTGAAGGTGAAAGGGTAGAGGTCAGGACCACACTTTTCCTTTCTATCCCAAAGCATGTGGTTGTAAAAACTCACCTGTGCAACCACAGTGTCACAAGAGATTAGAACCACCGGGGAATGTCGCTCAGAGGAAATCTCTCCTGAGCAGTCTCTCACCAGCTATAAAGACAGAGCACAAAAAGGTGATACTTGAGGCATCAGTGGCTCTGTTCCCTCAGGAGTCAGATGCTCTTGACTTGTGCTGCCTGGCCTGCTTGGGAATATCCTTAGGCCAAATCACTGCTTGGGTTGTAAGATTTTCTCAGATGTGAAACCCAGGAAGACTTATCAGAAGTGCCTCAGACACTAATGAGCTGTGTGATCCTGGGCAAGTCACTTAGCCATTTAGCCTCAGGTCTCTTCATCTGAAAAATGGGAATAATGAGAGCATCTACCTTCCAGGGTTTCTGTAAGGATACGGTGATGTAATATTTTATAGCACTGTGTAAAGCTTAAAGCATCACAACCCTGGAACATAGATAGTACAGTATTAGCATCTCATTATACTTAGTAGGCGCCTAACAAATGTTGATTGATTGAGTGATTGAAGCAGAGTACCCCGTAATAATTTATTTAGCCATTATGTCCTGAGTTATTTTATTTATTATACGTAGTTATCATTTTACATTATATTCTGAGTTATTCTATTTAGGAGTTATATTCTGTTTTTCTCATCCTCTTGATCAGATCTTAACTCATGTGACTGATCTCTCCCTGCACAACAAGCTGAGCCAAAAACCAAATGTCACGCTTGTGCTGTAGTTGGGCACAAGAGGGCAGTGTAGGAAATGTAGTCTTGGAGTCAGAAGACCCTGCAGAGTTCACACCCTATCTGTGATATTTATAAGTTATGTGACTTTGGGTAAGTTATTTCTCCTCTGTGGCCCTTAGTTTCCTCATCTGTAAAATGGAAAGAATTTTTTAATGGAGACAATCATGTTTGCGCCACCTTCCTCATAGGCTTGTTGGGAAGAAATTGCTAAATGATTGTGAATTATTGCTACTATAGTAATAGCCTGCTTGGTTTCTAACCATATGATGGACAATAACCATGGTCTTGATAGTAAACTGCCCTCTGGCCCTGAGTCCTGGCATTCTCATCAGTCAGATTACATTTTCATGAGTTTCTGTTGAGGTTATAAGAGCAAGAACCCTGAGATGGAAGGCAAGGCGGAGGTTTCCCTTGGTAAATTGCCTTCAAAATCAACTCACTTTAGAAAACAGGATGTGAAAAGACAGTGTGTATCAGATCCTGTCATGGGCAGCATATTGTTAGCAGCCTGACTGCCTGACAGCATTCTCTTCCCTTCCCAAAGCAGAAGGATTAGTAAAGTACCTTGTTATCTGCTCAAGCCTAGACAGATCTTTGGGCTTGAGGTTAGCAGCCTATTTGCAAGGCTGGGTAAAAAGTTGCTCCTGAATCCTTGAGTGTTGACATTGTTTTTATTTGTGGGCTGGGGGTAATATGGTGGGGTATCCCAGGCTGAGTAAGGAGTACTTACCCCACCTTCTTTGAATTCACACTGGTCAGGGTTCTGATTCTCTGACTTCAGGCACTTGGTTTCCTGGATGGTGAAACTCAGGATCTGTCTGTCACCCTGGGAAGGAAACAAGTGAAGGAAGCATGAAGGGCAGGGGTGAGAGGAGTGAGGATTGTCCTGGGCAATGTGACATAGACAAAGTCTGTCTTTGAAGACGCCCCTAGGATGCAGATTTTTGCCCTTTTTTTTTTGCCCTCCCCCAGCTTCCAGGACCCAGTATTCTCCTATTGAGAGGTAGTGTGATGCAAGAGATTTTAGAGTAAGAAGAGCTGGGTTTCAAATCCAGTTTTTCCACTTAATTTTTGTGTGTCGTTGCACCCACTGTTCAGGCTTCTCCCCTCCTCCATCAAAGCCATTCATCCTCTAACAGTCCCCTGCTAGAAAAGATGAAAACCCTTCCATTCCTTCTCTCCAATGGGGCAACAGGTACAATTGAGGTAATATGTGACATAGGTGTGTTTCAGTAGGAGCCCTCTGGGGACCCCATCTCCACTAAGAAGAATGATTCAAATGGAAATTGCAGGAAGTTGGTGGGGAACATTTGGGGGGCAGGGAATTTTGATATCCCATATGAGCAGCCATTTGCTCTGCCTCTGGGGAGGACCTATTCCTGTGGGCAGTGGTAGTCCAGGAATACTCCATTTCCCCAGCATTAATTAGACTATCTTGCTTTCCCAAGCTAGAATGAGCTCTTTACCTTGCACAGTAATCCTTGCTCTCTCTTTTGCACATACTCCGCACCTTGCCACCCGCCATTCCCTTTGAAAAGTAGATTCCTCACCCTATTCCCCAGTCCTGTGACCTTAAATGAAATCATGTTTCTCCTCTCCTTCAAAGCACAACTCCAAGAAATTCAGGGAAACATAAGGATAATTGTTTGATGAATAAAATGAGCAGGTCCAGGAGAACAGTATACACAATGATAATAATTTTGAATTGAAAATAGTCACAAAGTGAAGCATGATACAGTACAACAGTGATGGCCAATCCTGGCCTTGGAAAGGGCATGAGGAAATGCATTTCTCTCCTTTCGCTGCAGAGGTATGGACACAGAGTTCTGCATACAGCAGCAGACAGGGCTGCCAGCAATTGGTTTTGCTTAACTGTTAAGGCAAGGGTCAGTGAGTGGAGAGGGATGAGGGAAATATTTTGGGGAATTAGTCTAATATAAAACCAAAGCTATCAACAAACAAGCAACAACCACCATAGCTTAGGATTTGCCTCTCTCAGGAGGCTTTTCTAGGGAAGTCCAGAACTACCTTAATCTGCCTAAGGTTCTCAGCCGTGTGTGTGTGTGTGTGTGTGTGTGTGTGTGTGTGTGTGTGTGTGTGTGTGTGTGTGTGTGTGACTTGCAGCTGTTCCAATGACCGTAACTACTCCTAAGTGAACCTCCCTCAAAGACACCCAGAGGATGCTCAGTCATGGCTTAGTAATGAAGTTAAACCCTAGGGATGGACCTTAATCCTCCCCTCATGAAAACATGCACCTTTGCTTGGAGTCTATAACCTAAAGTTCTGTGCTTGGGAAGAGGGAGACAAATGGGGAGGGGACTCACCTGGTGAGGGAAAGGTTTGGCTTGAAGGAGCCCATAGATGAAATTATCGTTGGACTCTCTGTTGTAGGTAGCTAGTAACAGGGATAAAGCCTCTTGGTTGCTCAGTCTCTTTGTTCGATGAGCAGAAAGTGTTGCAATGGTCATGGCCACACATAGCAGCAGAAGGCTTCTCCCCAGGGTCCCCATCTTTTCTTGCCTTGGCTGGGGATCCACATCTATCCCTCCCTCCAAGATGTTCTTTTAAAGCCCCTGAAGAGTAGAGGGGGGCAGGCTAGATGTTTTAATCTGTGACTTCTTTCTCCATAACACATTGCCTAATCTCTTGGCCAAGAGGAAGGAGGTACGTTTTGCGAAAATCTCAGTGGCTCAAGCCCTCTCACCTTCATGGAGTCCCAGGGGCTGCAGAGAGGTTGAGAAAGGGGCAGAAAAGTTTATTTATCCTCTCTGGCTGGAAGCTGAGCAAAGACTTGAAATCTGAGGAGATAATGCTATGTTTCAGAGAGTCCCCAAGCAATGAAGTCTGCCATAGTTTTAGAATCTACAGGTTATCCTAGAATCAGGAGGATCACTGGGGATCCAACTTGTACGTGTGAATGTACTCGGTGGGATGTCACCTTGAAGGTCATTTTTAAGATCTCTGGCTTCTCTTCTTCTCACCAAGATGTTCAACAAACTGACTTTTCTCTCTCCACATAATTGGGGGGCAAGGGTCATATCATATGGACCAAAAGCATGGAGCTTGAAGTCAGGAAACGCCTGTGGGTTGTTTTCCTGGTTCTGCCACTGACTATCTGACATTCACTCCCATTCTCTGGGCACCTTTCCTGGTCAAATAGAGATAATACTCTACAGCATGGTACCCAATATTTTTTGTTCTTCGAACACCTTCCAAAAGCAACAACAATGTGTTGTGAACCTTCAGGGTAATTTAGTATACTAATAATGTTCTTTTAGATTTATCCATTAAGTGCTTCTAATAATTGCAATAATAACTTTTGCCCCTTAAAGCTCCAAATTAAAATTTATATTATACAAGTATACTTATAAAATGTGAAGTTTTGTTCTTTGATGTTTATGACAATTTTAAACATAAAGTTATAAAACTCTAATTATACAATAATTTTGAATATCTGAGAGGGATCATTCTGTAAGATTTTACAGTAATCCAGCAAAATCTCAAATGCTTCCTGTTTTTTGCAAGATTTCATACTGAATTTCTTTATCATGCAGCATTTGTCAAACATAAGTAGCAGTTTTAATGAAATGAATTACAGGTTGGAGGATATTTAACAGAATGTAGCAATGATATATACATTTACTTTTGATGTTGGGCTGGTTCATTTAAACAGAGGCGGTTTGCACTGTGTGCTCTATCCCAGACAAATACAATTTTAAATTTGATGTCTGTATTTTGATTGCCAGCAAGAATAAAATGAAAATGCTTACTCTTATCAATTGTTCATCCTTCATTTTTTAAGGAAGACCAGTGACATGAAGAGGGGGATGTCTTGACTTACAGATGAATTGGATTTGAGTGAGGTAGAGCTGCACAAAATCACTCTCACAAGTCAGGACCCCAAAATATATGGTAGATAATGGTAGGGGAATTTTACAAACTCTCTTGATGGACATTCATTTTTCATTTTTAAGTAAGAAAAGTTAAGTCTGTCATTTTTGAATGTCCACAATCCTTCGATATGTCAATTATGTTTTCTCTTTTCATCCTTTGTCAATTCATCAACCAGAGATATAAAAGGCATATGAAGTAGTTTTACGAATACAATTTAGTTTATTGGAAATTTCAAGAAAATATTCATTGAAAGTCAGTTCTAAGGTTTTGAGATGATCATTTACATCTTTCTTCACAGTTGGATGCAAATATAGTTCATTTTCTAATAAGAAATTATGAAAAATCTCCAATAAATTTTGGAACGTTCCAGGACTATTCTCAGTTTTGCAGTGCCAAATTTTAGTTTCTTAACCATACTTTATGCTTTGTCTTGAACAGCCAATATGTTTTCATTTGTACCTGGTAATGATGTGTTGAGTCTTAATTTTTGAAAAGATGTCTGCTAAACATAATAATCTTAGCAGCCACATCATATCATTTGCACATTCACTTAGGTGAAAAGGTCAGGGAAGAAGACAGTGAACTCTTCTCTTAATAGTAATAGTTGCCGCAGGAAAGCCACTAAAGGAAGCATGCTTGATGCCCATCTTTCTGCATAAAATAGTAAGTAATCAAGAGTAAGGCCTTTGTTTTGAAAAAAATGAACTCTTTTGACAGTATCACATGATGTGCCTTTAAATTGTTGTGGCATGGTTGTGATGCCCAAAGTCGTACGTGTGTGCTGTGGTGTGTCCATGCTGTATCAATACAATTATTGCAAATGTGTTTTTCCCTAAGCAACTTTGTTAAAAACCGACAGACGTTAGGACCCTTTCCTGAAGATAAATATTGATGTTGCCAATGTACTTGAACTCTGGAAGATATAGTTACCTAATTAAATAATGAAAATGAACAGTTTTTATGCTATAAAATATTTATATTTTATTGTTTAATTAAAATTTTGTTGTTTAACTGAAAGTTTTACTAGGAACCTGGTGGCACAGTGGATAGGGTGTTGGGACTGGAATCAGGAAAACTTGAGTTCAAATACTTCCTAGCTATGTGATCCTGACCATTTGCTCACTGAACCCTTGTTTGTCTCAGTTTCCTCAACTGTAAAATGGGGATAATAATAGTACCTACCTCATTGGGTTGTTGTGAAGATCAAAGGAAATCACATTTGTAAAAATGTTCAGCACAGTGCCCAGCACACAGAAGATGCTATGCAAAAGCTTGTTCCCTTTCCTCCCTTTCCCCCTCTTCCCTTCCCTACTGGCTAATTCAATCACTGTGTTAAATTAAAAGTGTACCTAAAGTTAAATTGCATAGATTGCTTTAGTTTTTTTAAACAATGTTTATGAATAAGCTAACCTTTGTAAAAAAAAAATAATCTCTCCAGAAGTGAATTTCTTCTCTTCTACCACAGCCACACTGGCTACTCTCAAAGAATGTTTTTCTACTCATTGAATGACCAGTGTTGGCAACCAGTTTATTTGAAAACATGCTAGATAGGAGAATAGTAACACAAGGGCAGGATAAGTCTAAATGGAAAATAGTCCTAATACTTTAATGAGAGGCAACGTAAGGTTTGCTTTTATGGAACATTTGTGATGGTCCATGATGATTTTAAGATAACTTATAATGCACGTCAGGCGGCTAGGTGGTGCTGGTCTTGCAGTTAGAAAGACTCTTGTTCCTGGATTCAAATCTGGCCTCAGACACTTACTAGCTGTGTGATCCTGGGCAAGTCACTTAACCCTTTTTGCCTCAGTTTCTTCATCTGTAAAAGAAGCTGGAGAAGGAAATGAAAAATCGCTCCAGTATCTTTGCCTACGAAACCCCAAATGGGGTCATGAAAAATCAGACACAACTGAACAACAGTAATGTAATGTTCAGTGAGCATGGTTTTTAGGTAGCCTGACGTTACAAGAATGAAAACATTCATAACATCTTGATAACGTATTGCCCAGCTGATGACGTATAATTACAGGAGAACCACAAAGGAGAATGGAGGCGCTACTCTAGTGTGGTATAAAAACCACAAATCATCAAACACTAATCATCCATTGGGAATCTGCTTTCTACTAGATCCTTTGTTCCCTTTTCCTAACTTTCCCCTCTTTCCTTGCCTCCTGTGTTAAATAAAAAATGTACCTGAAGTAAAGTTACATGTATCACAGTTTGGAAACAATTTGATAACACATTTCACTTAATTAGGAGTGGTCAGAGTTTGCTGTAACTGTTGCAAGAACACTGAAATTATTGCGAGCATGTAGGTTTTGAAATGCTGAAGAAACAGACCTATAGTGTTTCAAATATGCACATACTTGTCAAAGAGGGAAAATATATTTGTAACATAACAGTGCAGTTATTTACCATTAAAGAATTTTGAGCACAAACCTCTAGACTACCTTTGCAAGATCCTAAATGGAAACCACTGGTCTAAGAGATGACTTCAGAGTAGTCATTCCCTAAAAGCTTGCTAATTGATGACTTGAGAAAACTCATTCACATTTTAATAGGACTCTAAGAGTTACACGGTACTTTCCTTACAATAATTCTGGGAGGTTAGTAGAAATTTATATAAAATTTTATCTGATTTAATCCTCACACATCTGGTATCATTATCTCCATTTTTCATATGAGGAAATTGTATCTCAGAGAGTTTAAGTGATTTAGGATCCTAAGATGGGCTCACAGATTTAGATGGAAGAGACATCAGAAATCAGCAAGTCTAATCTTCTCATTCTACACAAGAGGAAATTGACAGAGTGGTTAAGTGACTTCTTCACGTGGTTAAATAAAATCATCTTTTCTCCAAATCCATCCCTCTTCCAAACCTCCCTGTTTCTGTTGAAGGCACCTGCACACTTCCTGTCTCCTAGGTTCACAGCCTCAGCAATGTTATTATTGATATTATTGGAGATACATTGGATTGGTATCTTTTATTTCTATGTACCCTATGATTCCCTTTGAATCTCCCCCAGAGGGTCACTACTTATAATAATTTAGAAGTGTGTGTGTGAGGAGCTCATCAGAAGTAAGCAAGGTATCAAAATTCTGATGTTTCATGCAATGTTCCACACCTTTAAACTCCCAAGTCTGGAAAAAAGAGCAAAGAGATGGTTTTAACATATTTCTTCTTTGGGGACAGGCTTGGTCATAATTTTATCGCATCTGGTTTCAATTCTTTTATTATTGTTGTAGTCATCGCATGTGTTGTTTTCTTGGTTTAACTTGCTTCATTCTACATCAGCTCACATAATTCTTCCCATGTTTCTCTGCTGTATTCCTCATATGTAGCATATTTCATTATATCTGTGTATCATAATTGGTTTAGTCATTCCCTCAAGTGATGATCAACTGTCTTCCTCCCCTAATTCTTTGCTCCTACAAAAAGTTCTGCTGCAAAAATTTTTGGCATATATGAGACATTTCTTTTTATCAGTCTCCTCCTTGGAGCACTTATCTAGCCATGGGATCATCTCTGTGTCAAAGGATATAGACATTTAAGTCCCCCTTGTCACATCATTCTAATCACAGTTCCACTAACAATGCATTAATGTGCCCATCTTCAAATTTGACTATTCTGATCTTTGGTCATCATTGCCACTTTGCTGAGTGTAAGGAGTAAAGTTTTCTGGGCCTCAAGTCTTTCCCCACTCCAACCTGTTCTTCAAACAGCTGCCAAAGTGATTTTCCTTAAGTGCAGGTCTGACCAAGTCACCTCCTTAGCCAATAAGTCCTACTGGATCTCTACCGTCTCTAGGATACAATACAAACTCCTTTGTTTCAGCTTTTAAAGTTCTTTACAACCTGACCTCATTCTACATTTTTCCCTCCTCATTATATATCACTTCCCTTCCCTCACTCAACCACAATGTTCCATCTTCTGTTTCTGTCCATCCTTTACTGCCTTCAAGTCTCAGTTCACAAACCACCTTTTACATCAAACCGTTCCTGATCCCTCTGACTGTTAGTGCCCTTGTATTCCTTTTGAATTTTTTCTGAATACAGTTTTAGATGCACATGTTATCTCTCCAGCTAGAATATAAGCTCCTTGATGGTAGAGACTGTTTTCATTTTGTATCTTAATATCTTATCTTAACATCCCTACGTCTGACACATTTTTGTTGTTCAGTCATGACCTATCCTTCATGACCCCATCTGACATTTTACTTGGCAAAGATCCTCTTTTCTTTTCCAGTTCATTTTACAGCTGAGGAAACTGAAGCAAATGACTTATGTTAAGTGACTTCCTCGGGGTTACATAGCTAGCAGGTGTCTGAGGGTGGATTTGAACTCACAAAGGGGAGTCTTTCTGAATCCAGGACCAATGCTCTATCCACTCTGCCATCGAGCTTCTCCATCTGGCTCAATAAAAACTTTTTGATTGATCGATTGATTGCCCAAGTTCATATAGCTCATAGCAGCAGAAACAGAATTTGGAATCAGGTCTTTTGACTCCAGATCTCACTTAGCTGTTAAGCGTCTGAAGCTAATAATTGTTGGTTGTTGAAAATATTATTATTATTATTATTATTTACAGAGGAAGAAACTAAGATTCAGGGAAATCAATTAACTTGTACATAGCTAAGGAGTGTCACAGATTGGTCCTGAACTCATGTCTACACTGCCATAACACTCCTGCTCTCTGCCATTCACACTCCCCATTACACTGCCAGTTCCTTCCCTGGGACTGTGCTGACTGGTGAGAGCTCACTACACCTAGCTAGTGCCAGCCGTGTCAGCCACCATGACAGCTCCCCTCCACCATGCTTCCTCTTCTCTCCCTTCTTCACACCTTTTGCTCCCAAAACAGCAATCCAATCCATACAACCATTACTTCTGGAAAAGTCCCACCAGCCTCTTCTGAAGCTTCATCATTCCATGGCCAGCGCTCCTCTGTGTGTCATCTCTCCCATTAGAACAGAAGCTCCTGGAGGGCAGAGACGGTCTCTCCCTTCAATTTGTATTCTCCATGTTTAGCACAACTCCTGGCATAGAGTTAGCATTTAATAAATGCTTTCTCATTCATTCTGATTCTAAAACTTTTTAAAAATCATCTTACAGTTGCCTAACCATTATTGGGGCTGCCTCTGATTATAAAAAGATTTCCCGTTGACCTAATTCCAAAGGAAGAATGGGGAATGGAGATGCTGAGAGCCTGTAGAGTTCATTAGACAGAGAAGGATGTTTCAGAAAGGTTTCTTCATTGAAGCTGGATGTTCATTGCTGTGTCTCAGCCTTACCCCTGGAGCTGACCATTTACATCAGGCACCAACATGGTGCCTAAGAAGATTCTGATTGACAAGACCAGGGGAAACTCTGAAGTAAACGAAACCTCTCTTAGTCACGAGCACACTCCCATTTTCCCAACTACCTCCCCAACTAGCCTCTCTGTCTTCCCTCCCTCCCACTGGGAGCTCCCTCAAGCCAACTGCCTCTCCTGTGTCCAGGTCTTACTTTCAGCTGCCCATCAGCTAATCCCTGCTGGAGGGAAGATAAAAGGATAGATGGAAAGCACTTTGTGACCATAAACTTCTTATGGCCAAAGTTAGCAAACTATACTTGCAGCCTGTTTTTGTATGGCCTTCAACCTAAGAATGGGTTTTACATTTCCAAATACAATAGAACTTTGTTTATAAACACTGTTCTTAGCCCAAGGGCCATATCAAAATAGGACACTGGCTATATATGGCTCACAGGATATAGTTTTCTGATCCTTGTTCTAAGAAATATGAATTACAATTATTATAATAATCATTAATTATATTATTTATACTATAACATTATATTATGATATATTATTAATTATAATTATATATAATATACTATTATGCATTAATTGCAATCTGTTATAATAATCATTATTAACATTTTACTAGGAGGACTAATAGATTATAGGCAAGGTGGGTTAAGTGACTTGTCCGTTGTCATACAGTAAGCTGGTCACAGGGCTAAGACTCAGGTCTCTGCCTCATGATATGCCTCCCTTAACAATACCCCATATCAGGGGCAGCTAGGTGGTGCAGTGGATAGAGCACCAGTGCAGAAGTCAGGAGGACCTGAGTTCAAATCTCATCTCAGACACTTGACACTCACTAGCTGTGTGACCTTGGGCAAGTCACTTAACCCCAATTGCCTCATCCTGAGTCATCTCCAGTCATCCTGATGAATATCTGGTCACTGGATTCAGATGGCTCTGGAGGAGAAGTGAGGCTGGTGACCTGCACAGCCCTCCCTCACTCAAAACAAAGTCAAATGCAAGTCATGTCATCGTTTCTCTTTGGTCTTCTTTGGCAACGAAGGACGAACACACACACACACACACACACACACACACACACACCACCCCATATCAGCAAAGGAAAAAGTAAATGAAAACATGGAAGAATTGCCAGTCCCTTGATTTTGGTGGCCAAGGTGTAATAGTAGAAATATCAGTGGATTTGAAGGGAGAAGACCAAGGCTGAAGTTGTTTCTGGGTTCTGTCTTTGCGAATCAGGCAGATCATTAACCTCATTGAGGCTGTTTCCAACTCTGTAAATGAGGAGGCTGGACCAGGGGAGTTCTAGGTTCCCTTCTAGACCTTTAATCTCTGATTCTAGAAATTGTTTCTGATCTTTAGCTATGAGCCCTGGACTGAACTGGGCTCCATCAATAGGTGGAATCCCTAAGGATTGACTCTAACCCTATGGATCTTCCTCATGTCAGGGAGTGGAGCTGATTTCCTGCCCCCTGGGGCACATAACCTCAGCCTAAATTCTGGGGCAACGTGTTTGCCTATGTCTTTATTTCCCGAGTGGGTTCCTTAAAGAATTGCACATATCTATGACTCAACTTAATGTCCCAATCCAGGCAGATGTGGCCATTTCTTTCTCCATCCACTTATTCTCCACATCTGGAGGATAAAGGATGTCAGGGGAGAGGCTGACCAACAGTCTTACTTCTGCAGGTGGCTGCGGTAATAATATTGCTAATTATGTTAATGGTGATGAATTCTGTTGATATAGAACTCTAAATTTTGTGAAGTAATTTGCATATGTGATTTCATTTGAGCCTTGTCACAACCCTGTGAGATAGGTACTGGAGATGACGTTATACCCATTTTGTAGATGAGGAAGCTAAGCCTCTGACTTTTCCAGGCTCACACAGTAGTGACAGAACCCAGTCTTCCTGACTCCAAGTCCTGCTACGTTAGGCTATTCTGCTTCTCCCACTGCCAGTGATTCCTGACAAAGCTGACACTGAGAGATGAGGAAAGTTACCTCTTGCCCACGGCTCAATCTCCTGTCACTGTAAACTGGTACCTGACATACCAACATTGTACCTTCACGCTTTTAGCTTACAGCAGGAGTTCTTGACTTCTCTTGTGTCATGGACCCCTTTGACAGTTGGGTGAAATCTTTGGAACCTTTCCAGAATCATATTTTTAAATAATTGAAAATTTTAATTTCAATTAACAGGTAGTGAAAATAAAGAATTTTTTTTCTATCCAAATTCACAGGCTCCCTGAAATCTATTCCCAGACCCCTCAACTTTAAAGATCCCTGGCTTAAGGCTTTGTCCCTTGTTAATGTTCATCTCCCTGAAAAGAGTGCCAGATGAAGTGATCAGCTACTGAGGCCTCAGTAAGTGAATTTTGTTTCCTAACTGGAATTCAATTGGAGTAATTGGATAGGAACAAAAACTCAAGGCAATGATGCAGGGTGGGGAGGAAAAAAAAGAAGGAGAAATCAGGGATGAGGGGGAAGAGAAGTGGACTTAGGGGAGGCTGGGCCATTCAAGAGAGACTTTGCCCATGTCCTTACTTTGCTAAGGTGTGAGCTGAGATTTCAGAGAAGCTGGATTGGAAGGGACCTCAGGGACAATCTGGTGTAAATTTTAGTTAACCAAGAATCTCCTTTCTAGTTATGTTTGGTGCTAGGGATGAGGACAAAGATACAGTCCATGAGCTCAGTTAGAACCATGGAGCGTAATCAGGCCGGTGCCTATCTGCAGCAGGAAGCACCAGCTAGGATCACTCCCAAAGAGTGGTTGGAGCCCTAGTACCTCTCTGTGCTGTGCTGCCTTTAATGTATCCTGGGCCACTGAGCCCTTTGTGAAATCATCATAGGGTCATAGTATTTAAGGCTGGAAAGATTCTCTAGCTTAAACCTCTAATTGTACAGATGAGGAAACTGAGGCCCAGAGAGGTCAGGCGACTTTCTTGCAAAAGGGAAAACATGGATTCCATCCCAGGTACTCTTGACACCAAACCATGATACCCAATCACCTTATGTTCTGAGATATTTTTAATTTAGCATTGCTTTAATTTCCTCTTCCTCAGAGTCCTCTGTGTCTGAAGACCATGTTAAGTCTTCTAGGAAAACAGATCATTGGGTCCCTGACAGAGATTCTCCTCCCTTCACCACTCCCCAGCTGTAATCCTTAGGTAAGCTCTTGTGGATTCATCTTTTGGGACAGGGATTAGGACTGGGGCCCTGACCTCTGTTTCCAGCACAGGCTGAGTGAAGTCTGGCCCCTTGCTGTGGCCACTAAAGCTATTGTAAGGATAGAGTATACCAGGCTCTTGGAGACCAGGCTCCTCTGCACAAAGGAGTGCCTGGAGCCAGTTATCCAAACCAGGCTATCCAGCTTCTATAGGATGCCACCCAGGTGTGTGGGAACATTTGAAAGGGCACAGCCAAAGCTAAATCTCTAACACAACAGTGTTGTAGTGCTTCAAGACTCCTTTAGGCAAACCCTTCTTATCAACAGGCACCTGTTAAGGCCTACAGATTTCAGTCTGGAACCCCACCCCAGCCATGGAAATGGCAAAGGAAAGGCTCACATCAGGCAACTAGGTGGCAAAATGGATAGAATACCACACTTGGAACCAGGGAGACCCGAGTTCCAGTTCTGTCCACAGATGTTAGCTGCGGGTCCCCTGGTAAGGCACTCACCATCTCGGTCTCAGTTTCCTCATCTGTAAAATGGGGATAATAATATCCAATGAGATAATTTATGTAAAGCACCAGAAATGGGCCACCCAGTTCCCACTTGCATTAGCTTCAGCTAAAAGAAGAATTTGGCAAAGTTTGTCATTTCAACCTACCTTCTCTAAGACTTTTCCCCCAAGTAAAGGGCAGGACTCCTCTCCTTTTCTACCCCTTTCTCCCTCTACCTCCTCATCTCCACAGTCATCTTCTGTTTTTTCTCCCAATCAAGCTCTGCTTTCAGGAAAGGACCTGAGAAACATAATTACATTGAGACGTTGATGGTTGATCATGGTTTGGTGGGCAGCCCCTTATGGGGAAGTGTGTTAACAGGAGAAATAACCTTATGCTAAAGGAATGAGGATCTAATGCTGAAATTTCAGGCCCCATCTTATCAGAGGATTTCGGGGCAGAAGGGCACCTTCCAGGTTTCAGTACAGAGCTTGCAGGTGGAGCCACCTGTGGGATTACTGCTAATTAGTGTAGTCTGAGAGTTTCTCATGTTCTCTTTCTGTCTGTTTGTCTCCCTGTCTCTCTTTCTGTCTGTCTGTCTGCCTCTGCCTCTGTCCCTGCCTCTGATACAAGTCCCTTTTGATCTCAGGTTGTGGAATGAGGATAGAGAAGGAAGAGTTGGTCCCATCCGACTTGATTAGTACATTCAATTAGGCCACATGCCTGCAACTTTTTGGAAATTAAGCCCTTGCCCAACACATTGCCCCACAGTTGAGGATGACACCACATGCCTTTGAAATCCAGAAATCAGGGTCTGGTCTTAAGAATAGCAAAGGCTCACGGTTCCAGAGACAGCTCCAAGGAGCTGTCCTGGATCACAGATTGCCCAGCTTCTTCCTCAGGCTAAGGCCCAGAGTTGAGGCACACCCTCAGTGCCCACTCTGGAACCTTTCCTTGTAAACAGAGTCAGAGTGAGCCATACCAGCTTCCAAAGTTCATTCTGGAGTCTTTACCCCCTTCCTTTGGGGTTCATGGTTAATGTCAATTTAATGTAGGCCAGACCTGGGCAGCCTTTCAGTGAGACTTTTCCAAGTTTTCCTTATTCACACTAAATTAAGAGATCAGACCTGGGTCCTGGTTCTGAGACCAGTTTGCTCTGTGGTCTTTGGTGCATCCTTTGACCTCTCCGAGTCTTGGTTTCCTCATTTCCTTAATAATAACTAACATTGAGATATACTTGACTTCCTTTTCTTTTTATAAAATTACTTGAGTACAACTTTTAACCCAAATCATTGCATGCTTTTATTGAATGACCACTAAAAGCTCTAGCGTTCCATTCAATAAAGCCCATTGTTTTAGATTTATTTATACTTTTTCTGGCTTGGCCTGGTTTTGGGGCTTGGGTTAATATTATCCCCATTTTACAAGTAAGGAAACTAAAGACCTGATTGCTTGAGAGACTTGCTCAGTGTCACTCAGTTAGTAGGTAGCAGAGTGGGAATTCAGACTCAAGTCTTCTGATCACATATTCATCGCCCTTTTCATATAACTATCTCACTGAATTTTTTTTAATTAAAATTTTCCTTCCCTTTCCCCCCCTCCCTCAACTGAGATAGAAAGAAAAAATAAAACTCCTATTACAAATGTGTAGTTCAGCAAAATGAATTCCTGCATTGGTAATGTCCAAAAAAAAAATCTCAATCTGCATTCCAAGTTCATATCTCTAATATTATATTCCAAGTTCTCTGTTCCTTTATGGTGATGGCTATTAAATCTTGTGTGATCCTGACTCTATCTCCTCAGTACTTGAATTGCTTGTACTATCTTTTCTTTTCTGTGGAAGCTCTGGATTTTGGCTATAACTTTCCTGGGGTTTTAATTTTTGGGATTCCTTTCAGGAGGTGGTGGGTGGATTCTTTTTATTTCTGCTCTTTGGTTCTAAAAGACTTTGGTACTTCCCTTATAAAATTTCTTGAAATATGTTGTCTAGGCTCTTTTTTCAGGTCATGGAACTTAGATAGTCCAATGATTCTTAAAGTTTTCTTCTTGATCTGTTTTCTAGGTCAGTTGTTTTTGCTATGAAATACATTGAATTTTCGTTCATTTTTTGATTATTGTTTTAGCATTTCCTCTCTAGTCTTTTTTAAAATTACTACTATTTTTCTTTTTATTTTTCCTTCATTATTACTATTGTTATTATTAATTTATTTCTTTTCAGTTTTCTACATTCACTTCCCTAAGTCTTAAATTTTCTCCCACTTCCTCTTTTCTCCCTCCCCAAGATGACTTGCAATCTTATATGTGTTCTACACATACATTCTTATTAAACACATTTTCACATTAGTCATTTTGCAAGAAAGCATTGAAATGAATGGGAGAAACTATGACAAAAACCAAAACAAAACAAAACATAACCCAGGAGAAAATATTCTGCTTCATTCTGTGTTCCAATTCCATAGTTCTTTCTCCGGATGTGGATGGCATTTTGCCTTAAGAGTCCATTGGGAATGTTTTAGGTCCTTGCATTGCTGTGAAGGGCTAAGTCTATCAGAAAAAGTCCTCGCTCACTGTGGCTGTTACTGTGTATAGTGTTCTCCTGGCTCTGCTCACTTCACTCAGCATCAGTTCATATAAGTCTTTCCTTTCCTTTCTATTCTCTGGGAGTTGGCTGTAAATTATTTCAAAGTTCCCCTTCAGCTCTATATTCTAATATCCTAGGATCTTAAGTCTCAATCATATTCTACATGACAGTTCTTTAAATCTTTGAAGATAGCTGTCATGTCCACCACTATCTTCTCATTTCCAGGCTGACCATTCCAAGATCCTTCAAATAATCCTTGTATACTATGATCTCCAGTCCTTCTGTCCATGGTAACACACTTCTGGAATGCTTCAATGTGGCCATTATCTTTTTAAAATGTGGTGCCCAAAAGTGAATCCAATATGCTGGGTTTTTAATCTGCCTTGCTCGGAGGATAATAGAGCCATTAAATCCCTTGTTTTGCCAACACATTGAAAGCTTGAAACAAGGTTTAGGTGAGGTATGTGGTGTGAGTCTGAAGAGCCAAGTAAAGGAAAATTAGATGAGCAGAGGAGGTGTGGACTGAAGAAGAAAACCAAGTCCTGCAAAACTTTCCCCAGTCTGAACCTAGTTCTGAAACATTGAGACATCTCATGTGTCATGTTGGGCTTGTCTGGAGTAAGCTGAGGATCTTAAGTTTTTTATGGTTTATGGTTTTTGTTTTTTATTTAAGGCAACAGGACAAATCTTACCTCAAAAAAACGACACTATCTGAAAATAAGATCATTCAGCTTTGCCCTTTTCTGAAGAAGCTTGAAAGACATCAGGCATATATTCTCATCAGCTGCCAAATCTGGCCCAATTTATCTCTCCAGTCTCATTATCTCTGTATGGCCTAGCAAGAGTGGTCTTCTTATCGTGTCTCATACATGGTGCTTGGTCTCCTGTCTTGTGTCTCTCATGCCTAGAAAGTCCTCTTTCCTCACCCCTCTCACCTAGAATCCCTAATTTTCCTGTCAGAAACAGCTTAAGATCCATCTTCCACATCAGTGTTGTCCAACTCAAATAGAAAGGGATCCCTGTGGGTCACGTAGGGACTTAGAAAACCACAGATGAACATTATGTTGTATTTTCACTTATTTTGTTAAACACTTCCCAATATCATTTTAACCTGGTTGAGGCTGAAGTCTGGAATGATTTTGGCCATTTGTTGCTGGCTGGCTTCCAGTCTGACATTCTTTCATACAAAGTCTTTCCTGATCCCTCCAGTTTTCAGCGACTTCCCCCCAAATAATCTCGTATCAATTTTGTATATACCTATGTACAAGTTATGTCCCCAGACTAGACTGTAAACTAATATATGGAGGATGGGGGCTATTTTATTTTTAACT